>NW_024387382.1:184279-194123 GCF_900408965.1 Simochromis diagramma
CACACGGGTATGGAGCATGGGGTGCCAAGAAGGGGCAGAAGGCGGGGACGTATGGTGGTGGGGGGGGGGGGGGTTGACGGGACAGGGAGGGCACACGAGACGGGGGGCAAATACGGGGACGCCACAAGCACAGTGAAGAAGGGGCGGCAAGAAAAACAACAAAAAAGAACAGACAAAGGTGAGTGCAGCGGCACGGGGCGACCGGGGAGGGTCAAATACGAAAGAGAGTGGGCAAATGGGCGGTCTACATGCAGAGTGCAAACTCACAAACAAAGAACGGATGTAAAAGCAGGAACCGACAATGAACAGTGTCACGGTAAAGCAAGATCAAAACAAATAAGCATTAGTAAATATCAACAAAACATGTCGCATAAAGAAAAGGTCAAACAAATGAGCATTAGTAAATATCAACAAAACATGTCGCATAAAGAAAAGGTCAGGCAAATGAGCATTAGTAAATATCAACAAAACATGTCGCATAAAGAAAAGGTAAGGCAAATGAGCATTAGTAAATACAGATCAAATGAGTTGCACAGGAAAAAAATAAATGAAATGGCAGCTAGAAAGTATCATGGAAATCCAGAACATAAGATGCGTGTTATTGCTGGTGTCAAATTAAAAAGGCAGCAAATGAAAGAAAAGGGAGAGCAGTTTGATTTTGTGATGGAATTTTTTTTAGATAAAGTAAAAGATGGACCAGATTTTGTTTGCTGTGTCTGCCATAGGTTGTTATTTAGACATCAGGTGTTACATTGTCAAAAAAACTATTATAACAAAACTAAAACTGCAGCACTGATTGCAGAAAAATGTTTAACTGAAGACTATTTACACAAATGTAATAAAGATTGTACAAATCCATGTCACTGGTTGGAGACAGTTAAAGCTAAACTATGGATCTGTTATACATGCCATTATAAAATTAATAAAAATGAAGTTCCTCCAGAGTCTGTAAAAAACCATTTAGAAGTTCATCCCATTCCACCTGAATTGGCATGTTTAAATAGCTTAGAACAACATTTAATAGCTTTACATATACCATTTATGAAAATGCTAGCCTTACCTAAGGGTGGACAAAATGGAGTACATGGACCAGTGACATGTGTACCAGCAAACATTGTGGAAACCACCAATGTCTTACCCCGTTCTAGCATGGAAGGATCTTTATTACCAGTAAAGCTAAAGCGCAAGTTAACTTACAAAGGCCATTATCAATACCAGTTTGTTGACACTATCCACATAAGACAGGCTTTACAATATTTAAAAGAGTCAAATGTGCATTATAAAGATGTAGAATTCAATGAAAGTTGGCAAAATCAGTTTTGTATGCATCAAGAGGAAGCTGTGGAAGAGGAGAGTGATAAAAATGCAGTAAGCGGTGTTATATCTTCAAATGTTGATGACGAGCTTTTACATGACAGACAGCAGCACTGTATGTTTCAGGACACATGTCTCATGCCTGTTGATATTGGTCAGGAAGCACTAGATCAATATTTTACTAACATATTAAATCTAGCTCCAGCAGAAGGGAATAATCCTGTAAAATTACTTTCTGATCATGCAAATGAAGCCAAATGTTTCCCAGTGTTATTTCCAAAGGGGGTGAATACATATCATGAAAACAGAGAGAAGCGTTTGACACTGTCCCGTTATTTTAATAACCGGATTTTACATGCTGATGGCAGGTTTGCACAAAATGTTGAATATATATTTTTTGCTCAGTATATGTCTGAGATTGAACAGGTTATCTCTAATGTGTCAATAGCATTGCGAAAAGGAAAAAGTGATTGTACATATCAGAATGTTAGCCATGAGTTGTTGAAAGATGAAGAGTCTTTGAAGAAGTTGTTGGAGTTTGATGATGGGTACCGTTTTCTTAAACCTATTAGAGGTACTCCAGCTTTTTGGCAGGCAGCACAGCGTGACCTCTTAGCTTGTGTTCGTCAGCTTGGTATACCCACTTGGTTTTGTTCATTTTCGTCAGCTGACATGCGATGGACAAATCTTCTTTATAGTATTTTGAAACAGCAAGGTAGAACAGAAACAGTTGAACAGTTAGAGTGGGCAGACAGGTGTGATCTGCTGCGTCGAAATCCTGTGACTGCAGCAAGGATGTTTGACTTTCGGTGGCATTGTTTTTTGAAGGAGGTACTCATGTCTCCATTTCATCCGATTGGTAAAATTAAGGATTACTTTTACAGAGTGGAATTTCAACAGCGAGGGTCACCTCATGTGCACTGTCTGTTTTGGATTGAGAATGCTCCACAGATTGATAAAAATACAGATGAAGAGGTGATTCAGTTTATTGATGAATATGTAACTTGTGAATTACCTTCACAAGATGAGACTTTATTGGACATTGTCTCATCTGTACAACAGCATTCAAAGCGGCATTCTAAAACTTGCAAAAAAAAAAACACAGTTTGCCGGTTTAATTTTCCCAGGCCACCATCCAGTCGAACATTTATATGTCATAGGAAAAGTGATATTTCCGAGCAAATATGCAAGTGTCAAGTGGATAAGAGAGAAGATGATTTACAACAATGTGCCTGTGAAAGTCAGCATCAGCAAGACTCTATTAAGATGAGAAGAAAGCAGGCAAGTGATATCTTAACAACAATCAAGAAGGCTCTTTCAGATGAGAGTAGGAGTTTTGAAAGTGTGGAGCATTTGTTTCAGAGTTTAGGTATGAATCAGGCAACTTTTGAGGAGGCATACAAATGCTTTAGTCGAAATACACATGTTGTGTTGAAAAGGCAGGTAAACGAGGTTTGGATAAATCAATATAGTAAGCCACTGTTGAAATGTTACAATGCTAATTTGGATATTCAATTTGTAATTGATGCTTATGCCTGCTGTGTTTACATAATTTCTTACATGTCAAAATCTGAAAAAGAGATGGGTTTGTTGTTAGGTAATGCTCAGAAGGAAGCATATAAAGATGGAAATGTTAGTGCAAGGGAGGCTTTGAAGTCATTAGGCAGTGTATACCTTCATAACAGAGATGTTAGTGCTCAGGAGGCTGTGTATAGGCTAACAAATATGCATCTAAAAGAATGTTCAAGGAAAGTTGTGTTTGTGCCAACAGGGGACAATGTAGTTAAAATGAGTTTGCCCTTAAAAGTGTTAAGACAAAAAGCAACATCACAGGATTTAACAGCAGAGGACATGTGGATGACTAGTATTGTAGACCGGTATACGAATAGACCAAAAAGCAGTGATTTTAATGATATGTGTATGGCCACATTTGCCTCCGAATATCGTGTTTTGAGTAAAAATGAAAAATCCACTAAGCCAATACAGTTGAACAATAGATGTGGTTTTGTTACTAAGAGAACACGGTCACAACCTGCAGTTGTTCGTTATGCACAATTTTCAGAGACTAAAAATACTGAATTGTTTTATCAGAGTATTATGCAGTTGTTTTTGCCATATCGTGTAGATCAGGAACTAAAGCCTTCAAACTATACAACATTTGAACAGTTTTACAAGAATGGCGTTGTGAAGTTTAGCGATGGATTTCTGCATTCAGTGAAATCAGTTGTTGATGCAAATAGACATAAGTTTGAAATAAACGCAGATAAACTGGATAACGTTCAAAATACAATTGATTTGGATGGTGTAACAGAAGATGCCTGGTGTGAGCTTTGTCCAGAACAGGAGTTGGAGCGTTTAGAGTGTGAGCAGGAATGGAAAGATAAAGAGCAAATAGGGGAAGAAGACAATGAGAATATTCCAGATTTAGCTGTGTGCAGCCAACAGGTTTCACATTTAGAAAAGAGAAATGACATTATGCCCAGAAGAGACGGTTTGGCTTTAATTAGATCTCTAAATGAGACACAGCTTTCAGTCTTTTATCAGATTAGGCAGTGGTGCTTGGATAAGACAGTAGGCAAAAACCCAGATCCATTGCATGTATTTATTACTGGAGGTGCAGGAACAGGGAAAAGCCATTTGATTAAAGCAATTCACTATGAAGCAGCAAGGTTATTGTCACCAATGTGTCGTCATCCTGAAAATGTTTGTGTTTTATTAACTGCGCCTACTGGGATTGCTGCATATAACTTACATGCAACAACAATCCACAACACATTTAGCATTGGTAAAGATGTCCGCTTACCTTACACCCCTCTGGGTGAGGAAAAGTTAAATTGCCTACGTGCTAAATATTGTGATCTGCAGATCCTGATAATTGATGAAATCTCCATGGTTGATCAGAGACTAATGGCTTACATCCATGGTAGATTAAGACAGATTAAACAAATTGGAGATTTTTCGCCTTTTGGAAATGTTAGTGTTATTACTGTTGGAGACTTTTTTCAGTTGCCTCCAGTAAAAGGAAAACCCCTGTATGTTGAGGATGTTGGTATGAACTTGTGGTCTAGTCTATTTAGGGTTGTTGAACTAAATAAAATAGTAAGGCAGAGCGATGTTGGGTTTGCAGAATTATTAAACAGGTTAAGAACTCACATTAAAGGGGCTCCATTATTAGAAAAGGACATTAAAAGCTTAAAGCATTGTGAAACTGGTGAAGTTAGCTCAGCTTTACACATTTTTCCAACAAACAAACAAGTAAATGAGCATAATATGCAGCAGTTGTTTAAGATGTGTCCTGATTATGTTGAGATACCTGCTCAGGATTTTGTCAATAGTAGGAAAACAGGGAAACTGGAGTTAAAAACTGGACCTCATGCCAAAACATATAACACATGTTTGAATGAAAAGCTTCTCTTGGGGAAAGGTGCCCGCGTAATGTTGTGTAAAAATGTAGATGTAATGGATGGTCTTGTTAATGGTGTATGTGGTACGGTAACACACATAGTTTATCTTACTGAGGACAAGAAGCTTCCCAAAACCATTTACGTAAAATTCGATGACAATCATATAGGTGCACAAAGGAGGAAAAACTGTGTGTATTACCCAGCACTTGAAATAGGCTCTACAGGTATTGAAGCAGAAGAAGAAAAGGTAACTGAGAAAGGTGGATTGCGGCGGCAGTTTCCACTGAAACTTGCATGGGCTTGTACAGTACATAAGGTACAAGGAGTTACTGTTGATGATGCAGTAGTGTCTCTTAAAAATGTGTTTGCTCCAGGACAGGCATATGTTGCCTTAAGTCGTGTTAGGAGTTTGTCAGGTTTAATAATTCAAGATTTCAATGAAAAAGCTATTTACTCTAAAGGTGGTGTAAAGGATGTAATCGAAAGAATGCCCCAATTTTTGTCTGAAAATACAGCATGTACTAAGACACACGATTTCACAGTAGTGTTAATGAATGTGCAGAATTTAACTCTACATGTAGCTGATCTGGTATTGTGCACACAGCATTTGCAGCCTAACTGTATTGCTGTTACAGAGACATGGATGTCTGCCGATTCTTCATTAGACACTGTAAAAATTGACGGTTATGGGTTTCAGCATAATCCACGAAGTGCATCTTACTCTAGAAGTAACCCAACATTTATTGAAATACAAAGCCAACAGCATGGTGGCGTTGGCATGTATACTGCAGACAGTTTGACATCTGAAATTATAGCTACACCAGATGCCAATTTAGAATGTTTACTTTGCAACTACTGTACATGGAACATTTTAATAGCAGTTATTTATCGGCCTCCTTCTTATACCATGGCACTGTTTAAACAAAACCTAGGAAAGTTACTTGATTGGCTAGATAAAAAAAGTAATACAGTAGTAGTAATGGGAGATTTTAATGACAATGTTCTAAAATCTTCAAGTATTTGCAAGTTTGTCACAGACAAAGGATTCATTCAACATGTAACACAGCCCACCACAGAGAAGGGCACATTAATTGATCATGTGTATGTTAAAACAACACATTATGATGTAAAAGCTGTAATCTTTCCAACATATTTTAGTGACCATGAAGGGATTTTTTGCACGTTTAAATCCAAGACTCCTACATGACAAAAGGGCAGTGAGCAGCAGTGTGTGTGTGTGTGGGTGTGTAAATTTATGTAAATAATGACCTAAAAGTACAAAAAGCACAGCTAACCATGAGAGAAAAGAAATATTCCGCTCTTCTCCTCTCTACTCTTCTTCCCTTTTCTGGGACGCAGTGGGGAGGTAGAGCGTACAGCCTAAACCGGCGGGGAGGTGTGGGAAGCCAGACCAGGCGCCCCCCTTCTAGCTCTCCTCTCTGCTCTCTCCTATCTTGTCCCTTTTGTCTTACTTCTCTCTATCACCTATTCTATCCCGTTGAAGAAGTTATCCTCCGTAAATGCTAAAGAGAAAAGAAATATTCCGCTCTTCTCCTCTCTACTCTTCTTCCCTTTTCTGGAACGCAGTGGGGAGGTAGAGCGTACAGCCTAAACCGGCGGGGAGGTGTGGGAAGCCAGACCAGGCGCCCCCCTTCTAGCTCTCCTCTCTGCTCTCTCCTATCTTGTCCCTTTTGTCTTACTTCTCTCTATCACCTATTCTATCCCGTTGAAGAAGTTATCCTCCGTAAATGCTAAAGAGAAAAGAAATATTCCGTTCTTCTCCCCTCTACTCTTCTTCCCTTTTCTGGAACGCAGTGGGGAGGTAGAGCGTACAGCCTAAACCGGCGGGGAGGTGTGGGAAGCCAGACCAGGCGCCCCCCTTCTAGCTCTCCTCTCTGCTCTCTCCTATCCTAAAGCAATACATTATCAGGGACTGTAATATCTAGTCCTTTAACTGAATCACAATGGCTGATTGTAGGTAAGGGAGGGAAGTGGAAAGGTTACACCTCACTTCTAGCTATGTTTTATATGTTAGTCAGCCCAATTCTGTGCACACTCATTCTTAATGACTAACCTCAGCCAATTGCTATTACAGTGGTTTCTTTTTCCTGCATTAAGTGACTTTACCATTAATTAATAAACCCAATATTTTAAAGTTTTTTGTAGATATCTTTGGGTATTTCACAATAATTTACTGGGGTCTTGTGCACATGAGGAAATTTTGTCCATAGACTTCTAAATAACTGAAACTGTTTTTTCATTCATCTTTCAGATACAATGTATGCATCACACATAGAAAAATAAAATGTACAATTTGCTAAAGATAGCAGTAACTATTCACTTTTATATAGCACATAGTACAGTTGTGCTATCAAACAGAGTAGTCATGCTCACATGTTGTTAATGCAGGTTTTGCTTTATCCACTTAGCCTTAAAAAGCAAAAAGACACTGGTAATGGTACTCCTGGTTTACTGGGATAGGGTTCGACTCCCTGTGGTGTCCTTGCTTATGGCTATAACGGACTAATACATGCTATTGACCATTACATTTACATTAAAGTAATAAACAGCCATGTCGATCCAGTTACATCTATATCGAGGGTGCTTCTGATTGATGATTAGTGCTTCGAGTTTGGTTTGCAGCTTGTAATTAGCTTTCTGGTCTGGGCAAATAAAGTCTAATAGCAAAGTGTAAAGTAGGGTTAAGTGATATGTAAAAATTTGCCAACCAACAATTTTAAGTCCAACAATCAACAATATAAGATATATATACATGCATGTGCATACTTTCTGATGGGCGGGGCAATGTAATCATGCACAGACTGATTTGAACGTTTACAACAAAGAAGTCCAAACTAATTGCCATAAAAAATAAAGTCACCAATTTAGGATTTTATTTGACTACCAAAACAGTGTGCTACTTGTGCAGATGTATAATGCAAGCAAAGGAATCAAACACGACTAACTTGCATGAGCATGTATGTGTCCACCATCCAATCCAAACATTTTTTCTAACATAGGCTCGTGCCTTTCTTTGTGTCTGTTTTGAATTTCAGTAATTGAATCGCTGCACTTCGGCACACTCTGAGGAGAGTGCAAAAAAGGTGGTGTTCAAACAGTGCTGTAATTTCTATCCTGTTAACTGCTTCTATTAGCTCCATCATTGTTAGCAAACTTACTTATGGGCAAATAAATAAATCGCCCATATCATCGAATTGCGAAACCTTAGCAGACAGATGGAGAGGGATGACGTAAGAATGCACCAGCAGAACTTTATTCCTGTGGAGGCAGTGAACACAATATACAGCTGAACACTAATATTTCACCCAAAACGGGCTCTTGAGAAACTCTACAGTAACTTTTCTTTTTGTCACTCTCTGTAACCTTTAACTTCAAACTCTCACTCACTAATGTGCAAACACCACACAAAGAGAGGTTGTCCTTGTCTTCTCTACCACATTGAACCTGTGGCACAGATTATATTATGTTTCAAGGCTATTAATTAATTTGTTTTTTATTTGTTTTTTATTTGTTTTTATGTTTTTCACCCAATTCTTGTAGAAGCCACAGCTGAAAGGGAAAGGAACTCCATGTGACTCGCAGACCTCTACAATGAGTATAAAAGTATACAATCTGGAAATTGCAAAAATGTGTCATAATGACCAAAAAAATTCCAAATGGAACACTAAATTCTGGTTGAGGGCACATTTCTAACACAATTTTGTATATGTGTTAGGATGTTACATGAGGGAAATTACAAGGCCTAAAATGTGAAACAGAATGCTGCAAGAATCACATTTTAAAGTCAAAAACATGCAAAAATGTTTGCATTGATCCATGACACTGACCATAAAACATGAATAAAATAGGAAAACAGATAATTTTTATGGCAATATATCAAAACTCACTGTGGCACCATGGCCAAACAACTAGCTAACATTTAATCTCATTCAACAATCATTATTTTTGTCCCACTAGGTGGCGCTCTAACATCTAACATCGACTCATGCCTGCGATGTTTGGGACAGTTTGGACATTGTGTTTTGGAGTGACAGCAGATTACTGCTTTTTGGCGAGTGATTGAAACTCTACGTGCCGCCATGACCACCCCGTTTCCCTGAACGTAAAAAGCTTTGCAATTTAACATCACAAAGGTCTTTAGATTCCACGCACTGGAGATCGCATCAATCTGATGAAATCCCTTGGAGGAGTTCGTCAAAGTACGGTGCCTGAAAAGAGGGGAAAATGTCGCCAAAATTGCACATTAATTTTAAAATGGCTGACTTTCCTGGAATTGGAAGGGTTTAGTGATAAGGGCGGGGGGGAGCCAGGGAAAAGACTTTTGGATGGGTGTAGCATCATAGTGACGGGGATGAGGATACGATCCATAATAAATGCCGTACCAGGGCAACTCGCGACTCAAATCTACAGCAACAACTACATTCAGAATCGTTAAAGAAGGAGCTATTGCAGTATGTATATTTTGAAGAGTAGAAGGTAGGTGTATGGTGGCGCTGGTGGAGCCAGGATTCCGCGGAATATTCAATGGAGGAATGATGCACGTGACAACAGTGAAGCCTTCATAACACATTGAGCGGTGTGTCGCTCAATGTACAGTCCTCTATAAGAACTTTACAGGGGGCGAAAAGGGCCCACGGGCAAAAAAGGCCCGACTTGGGAACAGGGAATAAAGGCTGATTCATAGGTGACCGCTAAATAAAGCCAAAACCAGGTGGCAAAGAACCGTGCGGAGTAAATAAAAGGGGGGGGAGGGGCGGGAGGGAGGGAAGACAGGGAGGGGAAAAAAAAAAGGGGTAAATTGGTAAAAATGGAGGGGAGGGCAAGGAAGGAAAAAGAAAAAGAAAGGGGGAAAGAAGAGGGAGGAGGGGAAGAGAGAGGAGAAGGAAAGGGGAAAGGAAGAAAAGGGAGAGGGAGGGAGAAGAAGGCTAAGAGGGGAGAAGGAGGGGAAAGGGAAGGCATGAGAAGAAATGGGGGGAGTGTGGAGTAATGAGAATCAAGGCGAAGGGAGAGAAGGAAAGAAAAAAGATGGAAGCGAGACTCCTGGATATTGTCTTAAAATTATATCAGGAACCGGAGCGAGAAAAAACGGGCATGTTACACCCCTT
>NW_024387382.1:194148-213256 GCF_900408965.1 Simochromis diagramma
ACAACTTGATTCTGGTGTAAAGGTTTTGCACGTTTTTTCACAACTGTCTTTGGGTGTGGCACTATCAGACACCATAAGGTACCTAACATAAACACCAGCTACCTCAAAAGGCTTTTGCTTCTGACTCAGGCCCATTGCCAGCTGGCAGATGTGTCTGACCACATCTTCAAGTGACCTGAAGCACAAAACAACACTTCTTCCCTGCTCACTGACCAAACCCACAGCACTGCGTGCATGAGAATCAACTAGTGCATATTGTCCATTCTCAGAAATGACTGCACATGTACTGCCACACAATGTCAGAAGGCATGTATTATACATGGCACAGATCTTTTGCAGCCCAGTCTGCAGGGTAGTGTAGACACCATTCTCAATGAGTTCCCCTTCAAGCACATCAACATCCCCACTGACAAAATCTCCATACTCAAACTCAAAGTTTTGCCCATCAATACAATACTTTTTAGGCAAATCAGGGACACACAACACACTGGATGAGTTGCTTATCATGTTGCAGTCTCTCAAATTGGTGTACAAAAGGTCACCTAAAACTACAACTCTGTCAAGAACTTTTGTCTCCCATGAAAAGACGCTATCAACTTTATGTTTTGCCAGGCTAACCAGACCTATAGCCATACACTGAACTCCTCCATATTTAAATCGATCATCAGCCTGGTGAAATGATCCTCTCACACTCTTTATAATGCAACAGCTATCCTCTGCTCCAACTCCTGTGACAGCATTAACAGTTTCAAGGTTGACAGAAGTGTTATCAACTTTAGCTGTAAGATTCGTGTCAACATCCCTGTCCACAAACACTGCACTGCTCTCCACGTCAACATCAACTTGACCTGCCTGCACAGAAATGCTGCTAACAGCATACCATTGTGCATCTAAAGAGGTCTGTAAATTTCTGATGTGAAGCATCAGGTCGTCAAGGCATGTGTTAAAAACAGCCACAGCTGTGCCAATCTCAGATGCCAGCCCAGCTGCATTACGTGTGCCACAATCAACAACAACAAAATAATTCATGTGATGAATGATGACACTAACTGCAGTGTGAAGATCCAACAGACACATGCCATCCCTCAACAGATGTTCCTGCAGCTTTTCATACAACACAGCCTCCCCTTCCGACAGCCCAAAATCTATGTAAACTGGCGGGCCAATATCAACTTTCCATTTTTGGCCAAACACAGTGTGCTGTGCAATCAGCCTGCAAACGCTATGCTTGCTGCCAATGTCCTGTCTTGCCTTAGCTATATACCTAACTAACTGGCACCCCTCTACACATATATCATCAACATCCTCTGGTTTCCATGTACACACTGGAGCTATCATATGCTTGATTGCAGCCACAACACTGCAGGCAATTAAGGCATTCACATCTGAAGTGGATGGTGCACATTGAACAGCAGTCCCAGCAACAATGGATGCTTGCAACTTCTCTGCACAAATGCAAACATTTGGGTTAGCATTGGACTTATCAGAGGTGATTCTTGGTGTGCGCCGCATGCGAAAACCCTTTTTTCTTGGCATCTACAATAAAAAGAGAAAAAAAAATATTAAACAAACATCCACACTCCAGCTCACATGTTAGTTTGCTCCAAGCATTTACACAAAGGTCAGTGTTTTGTAGTAGCTAATACGTCATTCTTCATAACAGAATTGGTGATATAGGTTACAAGCAAGTCTGGCACTGAACAGAAATTGTCGCGCTATGCTCCTGTGTTTATTGTGCATAAATAGTGAATTGTCCTGACACAATATTGCGTTTCGCTTATTTTATTACCATGGTACATTGACAAAAACATATACTTTTATTCACAGGATAAAACTTTTTTTTTGTATCACTAATTGCCCAGTACGATTACAGCATACAATATTATTGTCACTGCTACATTTCTGTGATGAACCAGAAAATATTTCCACTACTAATTAATTACCGTTGAGCTTAAAGGTCCTATTAATAAATGGTTAACGAATGTGTATTTATGAAGACGATTTGTGAGACTGGTAAACTTATGATAGGTACGATGGTCTTTCATTCTACACAGTGCATTTCAAGGTCCTGTACCCATCTGTCGGTAAACTAGACCTGGGCTTGTTGAAGTGACCTGAAGTTACTAAAAACTTCATGAGTGTGTGCACTCACTCCAAGAACCATATGATTATCAATTTGAGCGTGGTGAAAGTTGGGCTCTCGCTAACTCTTTTGTCCACTCTGTGTGCTCATAAGGGTCTAACCCTTTCACTCTTTTGATTTTTTTCCTCGTATCTTTTCTTTGACTTTTCATCAAGTTTGTCTTTGTACGGAGCGGTATTGTTCTCCTTCGTTTTTGTACATACCTCTTTTGGGGGGCAAAGTAAAAGCAAGAAGGTATTAGAACCGGAGAATGAACGTTTTGCGGTGCTGAAAATGCTTGCATTTGATGCATTGCTTTAATTGTTTTGCCACTAGTGCCCAGCATGCAATGCATGAAAGTCATGTGGTCTGTCAATCTCTATTATGACTACGAACACTAAAGTAAGGGGGTGGAACATGACCTTCCAGTCATGTTCAAATCAAACCTGACCATTTTAAAACTTAAGACACTCATAAACATTGTCTTTTACATTTGATTGCCTAAAGGCTTTATGAGATTCTCCACACTATTAACTTATACAAGTGATGTGGGGGGGGGGGGGGAGTACATTGAGATTAGAATCCCACCCCCCCCCCCCACCATTGACTGAACAAACGACTGAATAGCCCACTGAACGACTACTTAACGACCCACTGAACAATACTGGAGAACATTTTTTAAACCTTCTCTTTCCACTTTTTGCTCTTAACAGGAAGCATCAAAAAACCCTTGTTAAAACCTCAAGCATGTAAGGCTATAGTCAGCATTTTTAATAAATTACCTTGGTTCACACCAAATCCAGCTGTTCTGCTGAAAGTTCACAGCAAGCCTTCTGAAGTATCTGTACGTGATGTCCCTTAGGAAGTTTGATCTCCTAATACAAAAAAGATATTGTACAATTAAACATTATTGACATAAGATCAGAAAAAGGTCATTTTCAGACTGAAACAGAAATAAAGAAACCTTAACCCTAGCAATTAAAATTGTGACAAAGACAAAAACCCACCCATAAATGGCATGTTTTTTTTAATGACCAGTTATGCTCAGGTTAAAATCTATACCTGTGCACCTACCAGAAATAATTACACATCAGATTCACAAGGCTAAAATAAATGTGAGACAATAACAAAATTTTCTCAATACCTTCATAATTAGCATGATGCTAATTTAACAACTCACAATGAACGCACAACAAATCACAGCTATGTGAAAAATTACAATTATCCTCTTACGCTCTATAGCCACCAGTACTGTGGCTCAAGAGTTATGTAAAAACCTCCATGTATCCCACCTTTCATGCAAATATCACCTACCGTAGTATCCACAGAAGCCTTATAATTTTAGCTAAATGGTCATATAAACCATTTCTAAAACTACCAAAGACAGCAGAAACAAGCATGATTGAAATAGCAGTTACTAAACTGCTTAAAATCTGCTAAACACACATAAACCAGCCAAAAATGTTCCACACTTCATGTATTTCATTACATTCATGTTGTGCTTTACTTGTAATAAGAAATTAGTGGCTAATTACCCGGCCTAGCTTTCACAGATTTCAGTCTTTCAAAAAAGACCACAAAATGGCTTAATGGCCCAAATTCACTAAAACAGAAAACCAAACCAAAGACTTTTCACCGGTAACTCTCCCACAAACAATAAAAAAATAACTTAAATACAAAGTAAATTCTGTTACTGAAATTTAAAATGTGGTTTTACACCAAAAATAAAAATAAATTTCAATTTACAACAAATAAAACTTACCAAGAATTGCACAAGGGCAGGGTTTTTCAAAAATAATCTCTTGTGATGTTTGTTATAGTGGTCTAATATAATGTCCTCGAATCCTCAGAATGTTAAAATCCAAAGCTCTCCTCTTCTTGTTTGCTAAAAGCAAAGTGGCTTAAAAACCAGTGGCACAGGTATTTATTGAAATCATGAGGGACATTCAAAAAACTTCAAATGATCCAATCACAGAAGCCAACAGGGGAGGGACTGCCACAAAGTAACCAGTGAAGTTACAATGCAATAAACAGTACTCAACACCTTTTTTCCCTTGAGTAGTTAAAACCTTTATTCAGCAGTAAACTAATTTTCATAGCTGTTGTCCACACCCTTGGCTTTGCCAAAAGACACAATTCAATCTTTTGTCTTGCCCCCCGTTGCTTGCTTGCCCTTCACACATGAAAACAAAAGACATCAGTTGATAGTCTCTGGCACCAACTGTCTCACCACACCTAATTCTGAATTAACAATTACCCAAAGTGACCTAAAACTTTGGGTCACTTTGGGTCACAGTCCCAGTGGCTGACCGAATGGAGAATGTGTGGAGGACTCAGGCGCAGACACTGGCGAAGGCATGAAACTGAGTTATGAAGGAAAAGCAAGCCTTTATTTCAGCCGAAGACATAAACCAGGCAGAATCACAAAACTAATAACTAAACTGGGGAACTAATACAATGGTAAAGCTATGGCTGAGAATACAAAAGACTGGGCATGGAAACATGGAGGGTGGGAACACAGATGATGCAACACAGACTGAATGAAACACAGAGACTAAATACACATAAGGGATGATACACATGAACAGCTGATACACATGAACCTTATCATCATCATCAACTTTATTTATAAAGCAATTTAAAACAACCACAGCTGACACAAAGTGCTGTACATTGGAACTGTAAAATAAAATTACATGAGATATAAATAAAAAAACAAATAAAAGAAGAGTGAAATCATTAATTAAATAACTACTTCATTAAAACAGAAACTAAGTCTCACTGAGGTTAAAAGCCAAGGAATAAAAGTGGGTTTTAAGACGTGATTTAAAAGTGGACAGTGAAGGGGCCTCTCTAACATGCATGGGCAAATTATTCCATAATTTTGGAGCCACAATAGAGAAGGCCCCGCCCCCTCTGAGCTTCCTCCTGGATCTCGGTACCTCCAGGAGCAGCTGGTCAGCTGACCTGAGAGACCGACAGGGTACCGGTATGTGGGGATGACAGGACAGGGAGGGTGAAACTACATACACTGACATTAGACACAAACTTACAAAGTAAAACGGGAAACATGGAGATTAGGCATGACATGAACTAAACATAACCACGCAGACTTGACACATGAACTAGGGACACTGAGTACAGGGGGAGATGACACAAACAACTAAGAAACAGGACTAAACAGCAATCTAGAAATTAACTTGGTGAACTAAGCTAAGGCACAAATGAAAACAAAAGATACAAAAAACTCGAACACTGGGTCACTCGACCCAGGACCATGACAGCATATAAAAATAAGAAAGCTTAGCAAGTACCTGATGCTGTCAAATCATAAGAAATTAGCAGAAATATTGTAAAACCAAAACAGTCAAATGAAAAAGCTGCATAAGCCAAAGTTCCTTCAGAAGTACAGTATCAGAGAATGGTGAAAGACTGTTGGAATAATTGGCAGTGGATTTTATCGTGTGGTCTCTGTGTTTGTCTGTCAGTTAATCAGGCTGAATCTGCCAAACTGCTGGATCATTGAAAGGCCCACAACGAATAGACAGACAGAGAGAGAGAGAGAGAGGGAGAGAGAAGGAGTCATCCACCAAACACAGCTTGTGTTGTGAGGTTCTAAAAATGAATAAAGGTTAAATCAATTTGGTAGCAAAAGACTGTTATTTAGCATCTTCATTGATGTCAATGATAAACAAAGAAGAATAGTTCATTCTGGTGAAAAACCAGCACGAGTTATCTACACAAATCTTCCATAGCTCTAAGGATTAACGGCAAGTCTTGTTCCTTACTGTTCATATTGAGCTTCTGTTTAATACATTGGCAGTGCAATAGTATAGTGTTTAGGTTTATATCAACAAAATACAGGAATCTTAATAGAACAATTAGAGAATGAGAAGAATACATAAATATGAAAAAATATATTTCAGCTTCTCCTCTCTGTTGTGTTGCAACATAGCCATTCACCATGGAAAAGGAAGTAGCTTTCAAGAAAGAGAAAGCTTGAAAAACTTAGAAACACTGACAATCAACTAGTGTACAGCTTTCAAGTGTAATTTATACATTTTAATATTAATGTCTTTAAAACTATCAGTGACATTGAAAGGAGTTATTAGTTATTATCAAAACATCAAATTGTTCATAAAACATAAGTTCGCTTTTTTTATTTTAAAGCCAAAATGACACCAGTGACACCACTAGTGTTTTATAAATCTTGATTCATAAATAATTATGTTAGAAACTTATTTCCTATTCACAATACTTGTTATTATTAAACATTTAATGTGAAAAAGTTTCATCCTCCTCTTAGTCTTCATACATCTCTTTTTTTTAACTTGTAGAGTTGTAGAATTTAAACTAATAACACATATACCATAAGGATGAATAAACAGTCAAAGAAAACCAAAATTTAAAACAGGAACATTTATTATAAAATATTTACACATCTGTCACAACTCTTTGTCTGTGTGACTGGAGTCCTCTGTCACATATGTACAAAACAAACCAAAACAATATTTTCCACAGTTGACTATTCACAGTATTTATAAAGCAATTGTAAAAAAAATTGAGTAGTTAAAATCTTTATTCAGCAGTACACTAATTTCCATAGCTGTTGTCCACACCCTTGGCCTTGCCAAAAGACACAATCCAATCTTTTGTCTCAGACTCAGTCTCACCTTCGTTTCACAGCCTTACAACTTATTCATTTCAACAGTGTGACCTCAAGTTTGCCCCCCCCCCCCCGCTTCCCCTTCACATGAAAACAAGTCTTCATCTGTCTGAGTGGTGGCCTCTGTCACATCTGAACAAAACAAAAACAAATAATATTTTTTGACAGTTAGTATTTATAAACAATTTTAACAATTATACATGGGTAAAACAGACATTTGCATATATCTAATCCTTATAAAATCACAAATGAACAAATGAAGAAAACAAAACATGATACTAATCATCGATTTAATATTTTCTCCAAATGATTTATCATAAACTAAAATAAATACTTCGCGTTCATGTTTATTTGTATGTAGACAGTCGTTCAATAGTAATTCATAGAGTATTTTTTCTAAGTCCCATTTCTTAAAATAAGACACTGAAGCCAACATTCACTGTTTATACCATCCAAACAATACATTAAGACTTACCATCACGTGCGAATGCAATCGAAGCTTGCAATGCATCCAGCTCCTGGGCAGTGTTATTCAGCATTTCTTTTTCGGCATCCAGCTGTTCTTTTAAAACAGAAATCTTTCTTTCGGCTGCACGCCTGAGCCGCACCTGCCGAACCAAGAGGTCCATTGCCTTGGCATGAAGTTGCAAGCACCTTGTATACAGATCCTCTCTGCTGACCCCTGGGTCCAAGCAGGCATACTGAAATTACAAAATATTTTGGATCATAACAAAATTAGAAAACAGTTATTCACTTCAATCTATGCTGTCGCTACAATGTAATGTTTGTAGTGCCAGATCACAACAACAGCTGTATAAAAGTCTCAGCTTAACCTTGTGCCATCCTTTAAAAAACTTACGTTGATCACCCTGGGGACCCAAAAAGGCCCCAGTATGGCACAAGGGTTATTAACAGTGACTTATATGAAAGAGCAAACAAACAAACAAACACAAGAAACACTAAACACAGCATCCTGCCCAGCTCTGTAACAGGTAATGTAGCGTAAAAACAAATTTTTCTACACTATAAATAAAATTTAAGAAATATTTGTTACTTACAGTTGATAGTTGAAATTCTTGACGCAATGATTCAACTTCAGGATCATTAATCCCAGCAAACTTCGTTGGGGAAGCATATGCCATTCTCTATTTATGATAAAGTATGAGGTTAATTAGTTACATTTTACACAACATTCAAACAATATACAAACATGAGAGCATCAAAGAGACTTTACTTACACATAAACATGTAGTTAGTTCACAATAATGATCAGTAATGCAATTACATTCATTCAAAAAACACAAAACATATATATAAATGGTAAATGGCCTGTATTTGTATAGCGCTTTACTAGTCCCTAAGGACCCCAAAGCGCTTTACACATCCAGAATGAAGGTGTAAATGACCAATGTATGACATTAAGATAATGCTCACCAACTCTTGCTGTCTGCTGCTCAAATTTGTTAAAAGAAAAGGATTGAACGCACAACAAATCACAGCTATGTGAAAAATTACAATTATCCTCTTACGCTCTATAGCCACCAGTACTGTGGCTCAAGAGTTATGTAAAAACCTCCATGTATCCCACCTTTCATGCAAATATCACGTAGTATCCACAGAAGCCTTATAATTTTAGCTAAATGGTCATATAAACCATTTCTAAAACTACCAAAGACAGCAGAAACAAGCATGATTGAAATAGCAGTTACTAAACTGCTTAAAATCTGCTAAACACACATAAACCAGCCAAAAACATTCCACACTTCATGTATTTCATTACATTCATGTTGTGCTTTACTTGTAATAACAAATCAGTGGCTAATTACCCGGCCTAGCTTTCACAGATTTCAGTCTTTCAAAAAAGACCACAAAATGGCTTAATGGCCCAAATTCACTAAAACAGAAAACCAAACCAAAGACTTTTCACTGGTAACTCTCCCACAAACAATAAAAAAATAACTTAAATACAAAGTAAATTCTGTTACTGAAATTTAAAATGTGGTTTTACACCAAAAATAAAAATAAAATTCAATTTACAACAAATAAAACTTACCAAGAATTGCACAAGGGCAGGGTTTTTCAAAAATAATCTCTTGTGATGTTTGTTATAGTGGTCTAATATAATGTCCTCAAATCCTCAGAATGTTAAAATCCAAAGCTCTCCTCTTCTCGTTTGCTAAAAGCAAAGTGGCTTAAAAACCAGTGGCACAGGTATTTATTGAAATCATGAGGGACATTCAAAAAACTTCAAATGATCCAATCACAGAAGCCAACAGGGGAGGGACTGCCACAAAGTAACCAGTGAAGTTACAATGCAATAAACAGTACTCAACACCTTTTTTCCCTTGAGTAGTTAAAACCTTTATTCAGCAGTACACTAATTTTCATAGCTGTTGTCCACACCCTTGGCTTTGCCAAAAGACACAATTCAATCTTTTGTCTCAGTCTCACCTTTTCAACAGTGTCACTTGCCCCCCGTTGCTTGCCCTTCACACATGAAAACAAAAGACATCAGTTGATAGTCTCTGGCACCAACTGTCTCACCACACCTATTTCTGAATTAAAAATTACCCAAAGTGACCTAAAACATGCCACTTTGGGTCAAATGTGAAAAAATATATTAATCTAAGAAAACTTAGCATTATTATAAAATATTGCCACATCTGTCACAAGTCTTCATCTGTCTGAGTGGTGGCCTCTGTCACATCTGAACAAAACAAAAACAAATAATATTTTTTGACAGTTAGTATTTATAAACAACTTTAACAAATATACTGCTCAAATTTGCTTAAAGAAAAGGATTGTTGGTATTTATACAACCTGAAAAGACAGCTCACAGGATTTAACCAATCACTGCCACTGTAAGGAAGGGAGTGTAAAACTAAAGAGGAGGGGTCAGGAGGGGGAAAGGTGAGGGGTTATACTTTCCTACATCACTGGTTGTTTGTTGTTGGCTTTAAACAAAATAACCAATAATTATTACAACAATTAAGCAGCATTACTCAATTTCTTCCTATTATATAAAAATGAAGCCAATATCTGGATGAGCTCTAATTACATGAATTAGCCGTGATATATGCCAATATGTCAATATGTATGAGAAATACAATATGTCAACATAATTTAAAAAACACAATCAATGAAGATTATTCCAGAGTCTCGGGCATGCCAGGGCATGTCAGGGCAAACTTCATTCAACTACAGAGGATACTTGCAGTCAAACTAAAAGAAGCTGTCAAAATGGACAGCAAAGTTGCTTTCATGTTTTAATTAAAAACAGTCTGGAAACACAACAAACAGTAGTCAAGACCTTTTTTCCCCTTTAGTAGTTAAAAGCTTTAATCAGCAGGGCACTAATTTCCACATCTGTAGTCCACATCTTGACCTTCTCAATAGACAGTTTTACCTATCAGTTTTAACAGCTTCTCCCCCCCCCCGTCCTCACACATAAAAACAAAAGAGATCACTTGAATGTCTTTGCAAAAGATCCTTCAGAAGTACACATCAGTGCATGGCTAAGAGCTGGCAGAAAAATTACCTGTGGATTTTACTATGCGATCTCTGTGTTTGTCTGTGAGTTAATCAGACTGAATCTGCTAAACTAAAATACAGCAATGACAGATTGTGGGAGAAAACAAAACAAAACCAAAAATTTATGCACACACAAACACACACAAAGGGAAGCTGTCGTCCACCAAACAATGCTTGTGTGACCTTTCTGTAATGTCTTATCAGGTTCTATAAACAAATTAATAGTAGCAGTTTTTCAATATGGGGAACATGGCCACTTTCCCGGGGCATCATCACAAGCATCGGCAAAAAAAAATAAATTTTTAAAATCACTTGTAGTCATGCTGCTCCGACGTCATGGCAGCGCATATTAGGAATGGCATAGGCACTGATCGGTGTTCTATCACCCATTTGCTGGGAGTAAGGGCGCCCTCCGTTTGTGAGGTGTGCCTGCTGCTTGTGGCACAGGGAGGAGAGGGCAGGGCAGAAAGGGATTCTCTGGCTGGCTGAAGCAATATAATAACCAACCCGCAAAATAAAACAATATAAAAACAAACCAACAAACACAAAAACACCAGACATTATGATACAGACTTATAATTTGCACCGATGGTTTTTCAGAATTCTATATGCGAAAAGTAAGCGCGAGAGCCCTCGGTGCGCCTGTTCGCTGCTGAAGTCACAGTAAACTTTGTCATCTCCGCTACAGTCCAGTATATCCAGAGACTGCAGCGTGTTGTGCGCTCTGCTGAGAAGGTGATTGGCTGCAGACTCCCATCTTTGCAGGACCTGTACACCTCCAGGACACTGCGGCGTGCAGCTCGGATCTCAGCTGACCCTTCTCACCCCAGATACAGTCTGTTTGACCTGCTCCCCTCAGGCAGGAGGCTGCGGTCCATCCACACCAGAACCTCTCGCCATAAGAACAGTTTCTTCCCCTCTGCTGTCGGACGCATGAACAATAAACGTACGACTGTTCCCACCACTAACACATGACCCTACGCTGTGTTCACTGCATCATTCCATGTTTGGCACTGATCACCACCTGCACTCATGTATATATCTTTCTACGTAGCACTTTTAATTCTTATTCTCATATATATATCTCATGTATATCTCATGCATATATCTTTCTACGTAGCACTTTTAATTCTTATTCTTACTTTTATTTTTTCATGTCTACTTAATCGCAATTTATGACAGTATGTTTGCACTGAAGCACCACAGCAATATCCTAATGTTGTAAACCTGCTCAACATTTGGCAGTAAAACCCTTTCTGATTCTGATTCTGATTCTGATTCTATATAGAGAGCTCACCCCTGATTCAAGCAGGCATACTGAAATTACAAAATATTTGGAATAATAACAAAGTCAAAAAGACAATTTATTCAGTTCAATTGATACTGCTACTATAATTTAAGTTTTGGGATGCCAGAGCACAACAACAGCTGGATACAAGTCCGCATTTTCAATTCAACATGTAATTTCAGGTACACCATTCCCTATTTAAGGTCTCCACCAAGGGATTTCATCATATTGACATGATCTTTCGCGTCTGGAATACAAAAACTTTGCGGTGTTATATTGCAAAACTTTTTACTTTTTAAAAAATAGGGTGATGATGGCAGCACGTGGGCTATCAATCAATAAACAAAAAGCAGTAATCTGCTGTCACTCATAAACACACTGTCCAATTTCTCCCAAAGGTCACAGGCGTGATGAAACTCAACCTCGGAAATGTTTGTTATGCAGTTTGTCAGGTATGGTTTGAGTGCCACCTAGTGGGACGACTATAAATATGATTGAATGAGATGAAATGTTAGCTGGTGGTTAAATGCATGAATTCCATCAATGTGACATCAGATCGGAGGTGCTGGTTTTAGGTGTTGGGCGTGGCTCGACGCGCCGGGGGTGCGAGGGCCCTCATAACGCTGCTTGCAGCTTTTAATTATTATTATTAGGGCCCGAGCACTGATAGTGCGAAGGCCCTATTGTAATTGCTCTGTTTATTTATTATTATTATTATTAGTATAGTATTATTAAGTTATTCCGGCAAAATTGGCCGTTTGAGGGCGCTAAACATGCTCGAAAACTCATGAAATTTGCACACGCGTCAGGTCTGGTGAAAATTTACGTATTTTAAATGTTCTCAGACATGGCCAGGGAAATTAGCTCAGTAGCGCCACCTAGAAAAAATGAAAAACGCGAGCCCCCGGTATGGGTATGGCCTACATGTTTGAAAGTCGGTACACCTATATAACGTTCAGAGTCGAACAAAAAAGTCTATTATGGCAATGTCCTAAACCCAACAGGAAGTCCGCCATTTTGGATTGAAGGTGACATTGTGGCTCTGATTTACCGTTTCCCATGCCTTGTACTTTAACGAACTCCTCCTTGGGATTTGGTCCTATAAACTTCAAATTTGGACAGTGTCAACTACACCCTTGTGCCATGTTAAATTGCGGAGCTTTTGAGTTTTCACAATACTATGAGGCCGTGGCGCCATGGCGAATTTCGATGACTCGCCATGAAAATCTTATTGCCTCTCATTTTGTCATACATTTTCTGACCTTGACCAAAGTGAACACATATGATAAGGCTCCACCCCTGAACATATTTCAACTGCCATATTTGACATCAAGGACAGCGCCACCTAGTGGGAACAGGAAATGTCATGTTTTACACTTTGGGGTACAGTATAGTGATGGGTGACATCTGCAGCCTCAAATTTCTCCAGGAAAGCCTTAAGGAGTTGGTCTTGGGTTACAGTGAAAACTGTGAGTTTTCGCAAAAGGGTGTGACCCCAGCAGCATGGCGAACTTTGATGTCACGCCATGAAGAAACAAATTAGTATAACTCAATGAAATCCAGTCTGATCAGTACCAGACTTTACAGGCATGATGTCAGACCCGCCCTGAACAGATTGATGTGCCCATTGTCGGAAATACGGACAGCGCCACCTAGTGGCAACAGGAAATGTCATGGCTTTAATTTTGTTGTACTGATTTTCACAGGTTCATCGTGGCCACCTCAAAAGCGGTGAATATCACCATCAGTCCCTCGTGATGCTTCAGTGCAAAAATTGTGACTTTAAACTGAACGGCGCACCCTGGTGGCAACGCTGTTCACCATGAAAGATGAAGTGGCTTTTGAGGGTCTTGGCAAGTTTATAGAGGCTTGAAATTTGGCACACACCTCCAATGTGATGAAGGCTTTGTTGTCATGTGATCATTTTCATTGAATATCGCGAAAATGGCTCCACAGCGCCCCCTACAAAATTTCAAAACCACAGCCCCAGCTCTGTGTTTTATGTATGAATCTGAAACCTGGTAGGCTTATAGGAGATATCAAGATGTACAAAAAAGTCTCTTGGAGCAATATCCCAAATCCAACAGGAAGTCAGCCATTTTAAAATTAATGTGCAATTTTGGCAACATTTTCCCCTCTTTCAGGCACCGTTCTTTGACGAACTCCTCCAAGGGATTTCATCATATTGACCAATCTCCAGTGTGTGGAATCTAAAGACCTTTGTGATGTTAAATTGCGAAGGCTTTTTACGTTCAGGGAAACGGGGTGGTCATGGCGGCACGTGGAGTTTCAATCACTCGCCAAAAAGCAGTAATATGCTGTCACTCAAAGACACAATGTCCAATCTCTCCCAAAGGTCGCAGGCGTGATGAGACTCGAGCTCGGAAATGTTTGTTATGCCATTTGTACATAATGGTTAGAGCGCCACCTAGTGGGACGACTATAATCATGATTGAATGAGATGAAATGTTAGCTGGTGGTTAAATGCATGAATTCATCAATGTGACATCAGATCGGAGGTGCTGGTTTTAGGTGTTGGGCGTGGCTCGACGCGCCGGGGGTGCGAGGGCCCTCATAACGCTGCTTGCAGCTTTAATTAGGGCCCGAGCACCGAGAGTGCGAAGGCCCTATTGTATCTGCTCTGTTTCTTATTATTATTATTTATTATTATTATTATTATTATTATTCAGGCAAAACAAGGGCCTTTTGAGGGCCTAAACATGCTCAAAACCTCATGAAATTTGTGCACACGCATCAGGTTTGGTGAAAAATTTTGATTTTAATGGTTTTAACATATGAGCACTGGGAAATGGCTCTAGAGGCCACCTATGCCTGTGAAATGCAGCCCTACGACCACATGGTTTGAGCTACATGATAAATATTGGCACACATGTGTATCATGCCAAGACGAACAAAAAAAGTCTGTGGGCCCATTGACGCAAACCCAACAGGAAGTCCGCCATTGGAAGAGAAGGTGACATTTTGGCTCTGATTTGCCGTTTCCATGCCTCGAACTTTAACGAACTCCTCCTTGGTGTTGATTTCATACCTTCAATTTGGTCAGTGTCACACACACCCTTGTGCCATGTTAAATTGCGGAGCTTTTGAGTTTTCACAATACTATGAGGCCGTGGCGCCATGGCGAATTTCGATGACTCGCCATGAAAATCTTATTGCCTCTCATTTTGTCATACATTTTCTGACCTTGACCAAAGTGAACACATATGATAAGGCTCCACCCCTGAACATATTTCAACTGCCATATTTGACATCAAGGACAGCGCCACCTAGTGGGAACAGGAAATGTCATGTTTTACACTTTGGGGTACAGTATAGTGATGGGTGACATCTGCAGCCTCAAATTTCTCCAGGAAAGCCTTAAGGAGTTGGTCTTGGGTTACAGTGAAAACTGTGAGTTTTCGCGAAAGGGTGTGACCCCAGCAGCATGGCGAACTTTGATGTCACGCCATGAAGAAACAAATTAGTATAACTCAATGAAATCCAGTCTGATCAGTACCAGACTTTACAGGCATGATGTCAGACCCGCCCTGAACAGATTGATGTGCCCATTGTCGGAAATACGGACAGCGCCACCTAGTGGCAACAGGAAATGTCATGGCTTTAATTTTGTTGTACTGATTTTCACAGGTTCATCGTGGCCACCTCAAAAGCGGTGAATATCACCATCAGTCCCTCGTGATGCTTCAGTGCAAAAATTGTGACTTTAAACTGAACGGCGCACCCTGGTGGCAACGCGGTTCATCATGAAAGATGAAGTGGCTTTTGAGGGGCTTGGAAAGTTTATAGAGGCTTGAAATTTGGCACACACCTCCAAATGGATGAAGGCTTTGTTGTTATGTGATCATTTTCATTGAATAGCGCAAAATGGCTCCACAGCGCCCCCTACAAAATTTCAAAACCACAGCCCCTGCTCTGTGTTTTATGTATGAGTCTGAAACCTGGTAAGCTTATAGGAGATATCAAGATGTACAAAAAAGTCTCTTGGAGCAATATCCCAAATCCAACAGGAAGTCAGCCATTTTAAAATTAATGTGCAATTTTGGCGACATTTTCCCCTCTTTTCAGGCACCGTACTTTGACGAACTCCTCCAAGGGATTTCATCAGATTGATGCGATCTCCTGTGTGTGGAATCTAAAGACCTTTGTGATGTTAAATTGCGAAGCTTTTTACGTTCAGGGAAACGGGGTGGTCATGGCGGCACGTAGAGTTTCAATCACTCGCCAAAAAGCAGTAATCTGCTGTCACTCAAAAACACAATGTCCAATCTCTCCCAAAGGTCGCAGGCGTGATGAGACTCGAGCTCGGAAATGTTTGTTATGCCATTTGTACATAATGGTTAGAGCGCCACCTAGTGGACGACTATAATCATGAATGAATGAGTTGAAATGTTAGCTGGTGGTTAAATGCATGAATTCCATCAATGTGACATCAGATCGGAGGTGCTGGTTTTAGGTGTTGGGCGTGGCTCGACGCGCCGGGGGTGCGAGGGCCCTCATAACGCTGCTTGCAGCTTTAATTATTATTATTATTATTATTCCGGCAAATGAATCGGCCTTTTGAGGGCCTAAACATGCTCGAAAACTCATGAAATTTTGCACACGCGTCAGGTCTGGTGAAAATTTACGTATTTTAATGTTCTCAGACATGGCCAGGGAAAATTAGCTCAGTAGCGCCACCTAGAAAAATGAAAAACGCGAGCCCCCGGTATGGGTATGGCCTACAAGTTTGAAAGTCGGTACACCTATATAACGTTCAGAGTCGAACAAAAAAGTCTATTATGGCAATGTCCTAAACCCAACAGGAAGTCCGCCATTTTGGATTGAAGGTGACATTTTGGCTCTGATTTTACCGTTTCCATGCCTTGTACTTTAACGAACTCCTCCTTGGGATTTGGTCCTATAAACTTCAAATTTGGACAGTGTCAACTACACCCTTGTGCCATGTTAAATTGCGGAGCTTTTGAGTTTTCACAATACTATGAGGCCGTGGCGCCATGGCGAATTTCGATGACTCGCCATGAAAATCTTATTGCCTCTCATTTTGTCATACATTTTCTGACCTTGACCAAAGTGAACACATATGATAAGGCTCCACCCCTGAACATATTTCAACTGCCATATTTGACATCAAGGACAGCGCCACCTAGTGGGAACAGGAAATGTCATGTTTTACACTTTGGGGTACAGTATAGTGATGGGTGACATCTGCAGCCTCAAATTTCTCCAGGAAAGCCTTAAGGAGTTGGTCTTGGGTTACAGTGAAAACTGTGACTTTTCGCAAAAGGGTGTGACCCCAGCAGCATGGCGAACTTTGATGTCACGCCATGAAGAAACAAATTAGTATAACTCAATGAAATCCAGTCTGATCAGTACCAGACTTTACAGGCATGATGTCAGACCCGCCCTGAACAGATTGATGTGCCCATTGTCGGAAATACGGACAGCGCCACCTAGTGGGAACAGGAAATGTCATGGCTTTAATTTTGTTGTACTGATTTTCACAGGTTCATCGTGGCCACCTCAAAAGCGGTGAATATCACCATCAGTCCCTCGTGATGCTTCAGTGCAAAAATTGTGACTTTAAACTGAACGGCGCACCCTGGTGGCAACGCTGTTCACCATGAAAGATGAAGTGGCTTTTGAGGGTCTTGGCAAGTTTATAGAGGCTTGAAATTTGGCACACACCTCCAAATGGATGAAGGCTTTGTTGTCATGTGATCATTTTCATTGAATAGCGCGAAATTGCTCCACAGCGCCCCCTACAAAATTTCAAAACCACAGCCCCTGCTCTGTGTTCTATGTATGAGTCTGAAACCTGGTAAGCTTATAGGAGATATCAAGATGTACAAAAAAGTCTCTTGGAGCAATATCCCAAATCCAACAGGAAGTCAGCCATTTTAAAATTAATGTGCAATTTTGGCAACATTTTCCCCTCTTTTCAGGCACCGTTCTTTGACGAACTCCTCCAAGGGATTTCATCATATTGAACCAATCTCCAGTGTGTGGAATCTAAAGACCTTTGTGATGTTAAATTGCGAAGCTTTTTACGTTCAGGGAAACGGGGTGGTCATGGCGGCACGTGGAGTTTCAATCACTCGCCAAAAAGCAGTAATCTGCTGTCACTCCAAAATCAAATGTCCAATTTCCCAAAGGTCACAGGCGTGAGGAGACTCGACTCGGAAATGTTGTTATGCATTTTGTCATAATGGTTAGAGCGCCACCTAGTGGACGACTAAATCATGATTGAATGAGATGAAATGTAGCTGGTGGTTAAATGCATGAATTCATCAATGTGCCATCAGATCGGAGGTGCTGGTTTAGGTGTTGGGCGTGCCGACGCGGTGGGGGTGCGAGGGCCCTCATAACGCTGCTTGCAGCTTAATTATATTATATTATTATTATCGGCAAATGAATTGGCGTTTGAGGCCTACATGCTCGAAAACTCATGAAATTTGCACACGCGAAGGTCTGGTGAAAATTTACGTATTTTAATGTTCTCAGACATGGCCAGGGAAAATTAGCTCAGTAGGCCACCTAGAAAATGAAAATGCAAGCCCCCCCGGTATGGGTATGGCCTACAAGTTTGAAGAGTCGGTACACCTATTAACGTTCAGAGTCGAACAAAAAAGTCTATTATGGCAATGTCCTAAACCCAACAGGAAGTCCGCCATTTTGGATTGAAGGTGACATTTTGGCTCTGATTTTACCGTTTCCATGCCTTGTACTTTAACGAACTCCTCCTTGGGATTTGGTCCTATAAACTTCAAATTTGGACAGTGTCAACTACACCCTTGTGCCATGTTAAATTGCGGAGCTTTTGAGTTTTCACAATACTATGAGGCCGTGGCGCCATGGCGAATTTCGATGACTCGCCATGAAAATCTTATTGCCTCTCATTTTGTCATACATTTTCTGACCTTGACCAAAGTGAACACATATGATAAGGCTCCACCCCTGAACATATTTCAACTGCCATATTTGACATCAAGGACAGCGCCACCTAGTGGGAACAGGAAATGTCATGTTTTACACTTTGGGGTACAGTATAGTGATGGGTGACATCTGCAGCCTCAAATTTCTCCAGGAAAGCCTTAAGGAGTTGGTCTTGGGTTACAGTGAAAACTGTGACTTTTCGCAAAAGGGTGTGACCCCAGCAGCATGGCGAACTTTGATGTCACGCCATGAAGAAACAAATTAGTATAACTCAATGAAATCCAGTCTGATCAGTACCAGACTTTACAGGCATGATGTCAGACCCGCCCTGAACAGATTGATGTGCCCATTGTCGGAAATACGGACAGCGCCACCTAGTTGGCAACATGAAATGTCATGGCTTTAAACTTTGTTGTACTGATTTTCACAGGTTCATCGTGGCCACCTCAAAAGCGGTGAATATCACCATCAGTCCCTCGTGATGCTTCAGTGCAAAAATTGTGACTTTAAACTGAACGGCGCACCCTGGTGGCAACGCGGTTCCCAT
>NW_024387383.1:0-16361 GCF_900408965.1 Simochromis diagramma
GAAATGTAAATAAAAGCTGAGAAACCTCTTGGACATCGACTTAGAGAGACTCCCGCGTCACTTAGGGTAAAAACAAAACAAAATTAAAAAACTCGCTGGTTGAATAAAAGTTGGGTCAGAACTGTGGGCTTGAGGGTATCTACACTAATGGTTCAGACAACAGGTGAGCTCAGGTCCCAGGATGTGTAGTGAACACCTGCACAGACTTTCTGTCACTGCTTGGCTGATTCTGGTTCATTTACTGCAGTGATGAGAGCCTCACACATGGACGCACGATTCACAGTCACATATTTGAAGCTGGAAACCTTTATCTCTGCTGAGCGCAGCTCTCGGCTGTTGCACCGATACTGTGCAAAGGCTGCTCGCCTCTGAGTCACAACACCTTGTTTTTCATGGTTTGTGGTGAGCTCACACGTGTGCTCACACGCTGCTGCAGCATGTGCACATCGCAGTTCCTGGAAAGCCGAGCACTCGTCTTACCCTCCTTATCGGGGCAGAACTCCGTCTGCGCCCACTCCGAGTGCTGCCCGTCCACGGTGGCTCGCACCTGGAGCACGAAGATGCCCAGGTAGTGCAGGTTGAACCGTGTGAGGTCACATGACCGGTGTGACGTCTGGTTGCACGCCGTGATCCAGTTTGTCTTCTTCTTCTTAAACTTCAGCTGGTACCTCCTGAGGATACGAGAACATGAAAACACATTAGTGGAGGGAGAGCTTTCATTGAATCAAATCTAATTACAACAGCAACACACCAGCCATGTTTCAGTAAACGTGTCTGTTTCATAGGTCGGGGCTGGGAGGTTAACGCCTGTGGAAGCAGGATGATGGGGACGAGGGAGGAAAACTGCGAAGAGGAAGGCTGCTCCACGGCTCTCTGAGGCATGGAGCACACTCTGACTTACACTTAAACTCGTATTAAAATACCAGCGAGGAGTTAAAAGGTCTTTATGTGATCACATGATGGCAGGCCAGGTGGTTAATAAACGTCTCAAATGACTTCCAGTGAAACCAGAGAGGAGAAACACGAGCCGGGCTCAGGCTCTGCTTCAAGTATGAGGAAGAGATGGCTGAGCCTGAGCCCGTTTCCAGTAAGCCTCTCTGACAGCTTCCTGTCGCTGGTTTGGTGAGGTGGACCACGCCCCCTGTGTCCACCGTCTGACAGGTAAATAAGCCCCGCCCTCGTGATTCTCAGACTTACGGCACATATTGCGTGGTGAAGGTGACGGCGTGGGTCCCTGCAGCGCCCGGCGGCCAGTCCCAGCTCAGCGTGTAGTTGGTGTTCAAGGTCTTCGTGATGACGTTCTGAGGAGGCGGCACCTCGGATCCATCGGCTCCACCTGCAGGACAGAAACAGAGGATTGGCTGGAGTGGGGTTAACAGTTTGCATACTATGCGTTCTATATCGCTCTCTCTCGCACTCTGAGAAAGTCAACATGTGTGTGCGAAGAGAAAAACAGAAATCTTTCCAGCTCAGTGTCGTCAGCGCGACCTCACAGGAAGTAGTCCCGAGACGTCGGCCTTTCAGGCAGCAGCAAACAGGTCGTCAGAGGACGCCGACATGAGGTTTAACATTGCCTACGATATTCCCAAAGAAGATGTTCCGTTCAAAGTTCAAATGGCTTGAAAATAAACCCCACCTCCAGTAATGATGTCACGTGCACCCAGGTTACAGGTGTCATCGCAGACACATGGGGAAAAGGACAAGTTACAGAAGTAAACGTTAGTCTATAGCCCTGCTGTGTGTGTGTGTGGTCTGAGGGTTTGTAACACGTGCACACGCACGTGCACACGCAGCAGATCAGCTGCCGCCATCTTGCCTCTAGTCTCGGTCTTCAGGTGTCCACAGGTGGTCATTGTGACCTCAGTCTGGGACATGAACCCCATGTTTGATTCCCTCCCCAATTATCCATCCCTAGGTCCTATAACTAACTGAGGCTTTTATTTTGAAAAATAGCCATCAACTTGTCACATGACCCTTATGTTGTTCCTTCGTCCTCAGCTGCTGGCCCCGCAGCTGTAAATCAGGTCCACGTGGCTGTGATCAGAATAGGGCTGTGCGATATGACCAAAATCTCACATCCCGATATCAGAATTCTATCGTCCTGACAACGATATAAATCACAAAAATGTAACAATTTCTGTAAATTCTGTGAATCTCGGGCAGCTCGACTTGGGTGAAGTGTTTCCAGCTGCGCGTCCTTTACCCGGAGTCGAGTGTTTTAACGATGCATGAAACGATACATTTTTTTCTTTGTGAGTATTTATCACACGGCGTGCTGCGGGGAAAAGCCTGTTCTGATGTTTGAGTCTAAGGTTGATTTTTTAGCACCTGGCGGCTCTTTTTTACTTCTCATCGTAAATAATCTGCTCTTTCACGTGATTCAGTTTATTTTGAAAAGTCTCAACAGGATCTTGAGCTTTATTGTGAAAGGTTTATGTGGAACATAAACAAGCGGACACGCGATGCTGTTACCGTCGTTGTTGCTAACGACAACGGATAAAAACAGGCGCTTGTCCGTCCGTAGTGTGGTTCTATTAAATATAAGAGAAAGAGAGAACTTTAATAAATGAATATAGCCACTACAGTGACATCAGAACCATGAACAAATATTGCTGTAAACAGTTTATTTTGCGACACCACGAAACAAACGATAGCGTAAAATGAAACGATCGACGTTTTTGTATCGTCATCCATATAAGATAAGATAAAACTTTATTAATCCCTCGGGTGGGTTCCTCTGGGAAATTCGGTTTCCAAAAGCACAGCACCGACAGAAGTTACAGTTACAGAATATTATATATACACACACACACACACACACACACACACACACACATATATAAATAAAATATACGAAGGGGATAAATAGAATAAATAGGAATAAAAATAAAAATACAAGTGAATTGCACATTTCAAGTATTGAGGTCTATTGCACCGTTGACTATTAACAAAAGTATTGCACAGTGAGGTGAAGAGGCACTACAGCTTAGTTGTTCCCCCTCCTTTGTCCTCCTGTCTCCCCTCCCTCTCCCCTCCAGAGAGGAGTTAAACAGTCTGATGGCGTGTGGGACAAAGGAGTTTTTAAGTCTGTTAGTTTTTGTCTTGGGGAGAAGCAACCTGTCACTGAACAGACTCTTCTGGTTGTTAATGGCCGTGTGCAGAGGATGCCCAGCATCCTTCATAATGTCCAGCAGTTTTTTTAGTGTCCTTTTCTCTGCCACTGTCACCAGAGTGTCCAGCTTCATGCCGACCACAGAGCCAGCCTTCCTGATCAGTTTCTCCAGCCTGGATGAGTCCTTCTTTGCTGTGCTGCTCCCCCAGCACACCACAGCATAGAAAAGTACTCCAGCAACCAATATATATGGTTATATCGAACAGCCCTAGATCAGAATAACAATAATCGTATCAGCCACGAAAACAAGCGTCTGCACATCGAGTAAAAACACCAGCACAGCGTCTGCCGAGGAACAGGAAGTGCTGCGACTAACCTGACCGCACTGGGAGTGAGAGTGATTATTTACCCAGCAGCCCCAGGGACAAAAATAAAGCACAGGTGTTTCCGAGCAGAATAAAAATATGAGCGAGAAAGCATTTGTGAGAGTGAAGGAGGAACTGTGGATAAAGACTGAGCTTCCCCCACACCTGGATCCAGATGTGCTGGCCACAGCAACAAAACAATAATCCCCCAGAATCACAGCCACTCTGAGATTATTCAGCGGTGAGGAGTATCTGCCTGACGACGCTCCGAGCAGACAAAGAGCCTCAAAGTTTACCCACAATGCACTTTGAGAAGGTACCAGCGCTGGGTTGTGCGCCTCTCTGAACACAGCGGCCCAGCCTGAGCGCTCCTGGGAAGTCACCAACATTCAGGAACGGCATTTATTTCATGTTTCAACGCGCTGCCGCTGTGAAATCACTGACCGTGTGGGACAGAACTGACTGATTTGATTTTCTCACCACTTTTACTCTTTTATACACAGCAGAGCTATTTGTACGCAGCAGAAGAAATCTAAAGGATCTAAAGGAAGCATCACACAGCTGCTCACAGCTGCTTTAACAAACACAGGCCGAGTCTTCAGACCGGGACTCCTGCAGTGGCTTTAAAGCTGACTCGATGTTTCCTCAGAGCTGACGTTTTTCAGCCCTGCAGGTGGAGATCTGCTGAACTTTTGAAGGACCAGAAACACGGGAAAATTCATTGCAAGCATCAAACGTACTCGAAGCGAGTGTAGCGTGGACATGTTGATGGTGTATATGAGTTAAATGCAGTGCAGTGACAGGGAGCTGAGTGGGGGGGTCTGTGTGCCAAACGTGTTACTGATGCGAATCCAAAGCAGAACAACTTCAAGGTGAAACTGTTGCTCAACAAAGGGTGTCGGCTCACCGCCCTGAGTAACGACGTGCCAGCCTTCACCACCGCAAGCACACAACTACAGGAAACTGTGTCTGTGCGATCTGTGCCTGAGGTGAGGAGGGGAAGTGTCCTTCAGCCTGCAGAGACACGCCACTGACACAGGCGTGGCCTCAGACTCACAGTGAAACTCAAGTCATGAATCAGAGAGAAACACACCGAGGCAAAGTGAAATGAAAGTGAATCCACACAACAATCAGCAGCTCACACAGCACCAGAGTCTGCACACAAATACTAGAGACACACTGACGGGGAGAGCTGTGCGTTACAGCAGCAGCCACCTGAAACAGATCAGTACTAAACCCATGTGACCACTGGGAACCTGTCATGACAGTCATGAAGTCAGCAGAGTCCTGCAGGTTCATCCAGGCTGACCGACTCTAAATGACTCCCTGTAAAACTATTATGGCCACCGTTAAACCATAAAGCACCACCAAGCCTCACACTGGCCGACTGTTGACCAGTTATTGACCAGTTATTGACCAGTTATTGACCAGTTATTGACCAGTTATTGACCAGTTATTGACCAGTTATTGACCAGTTATTGACCAGTCACCCTACACTGCACGAGCCGACCCTCACACACCAGTAGAAGCTGATCACTAAAGGGAAACACACCAAATGAAGACTTTGTTGACATGATGTACTCACACATTTTGATACAACACACACACACACACACACACACACACACACACACACACACACACACACACACACACACACAGAGGACAAAGGCTGAGGTGTGCACACTAAACTATGCATCACACTGAGAGTGGGAGAACCTGTGGGGCTCGATGACGCCGGCATAAAAACAGAATTGTTTGAAGCTCGGATCCATTTTACTGATTCAGGTCAATTTATTGACCCCAATAAAAGGTGTGTGTCGCTCGCACACAGCAGTCACACAACAGATACATGACAACAAACAGAAAACAGACAAGACAGAAGAAGCTCTGTCAGAGTGGCGTGCTCTCACAGCGTCTGTGTGCTCTGCACTCACAGCGAGATCAGGGCAGTTAATAAAGTTTTTTCCTTCTTTATCGCCTGATTTCTCAGAGTGGACACACATCGGACTCCTGTGGTTCTAGTTTCTGTCACATAAAGGGTGAAGGAAGAATAACTGCTGTGAAGAGGACTTTCCACTCGATCATTTCCCTCCTTTCTGACAGCTTCAGGTCAAACGAGCTCAGACGCCTGGCAGCTGAACGAGGACCTGCTGAACTCTGATTAAAATGGATTCAGTGTGAGCTGACGATCCACAGGGTTCCAGCACCAGAGGTGGAGAGGAACTTCAGATGTTCCACACCGCTCAGTGTGGAACATCTGAAGTTCCTGTTTGTGGCATGATGGTGGGCGTCCAGCAGATCATGGGGTTTGTCCACCATCGACACACCTGCGAAAGGTCAGCGCAATAACGCAGAGGAGCGGCAGCCCTCCTGACCGTCACCGTTTACACCAGAGCACGCTGACCCTGCCGCCTGTTTCAGAGCCGCTCTGATGCTTCAAACGTAGGAACAGGAACAGCCTTCGGTTTTTGCAAACACAGCTTTTTCCTCCATGTTTGGTTTCACAGTCATGCAGGTTTATTTTCATTCTGTGGGTGCTGTTCGACAATCTTTATCCTGAGTGTGAACACAGCCTCAGTCTTTCACAGAAAAGCAGAAGAGAGCAGCGAGAGAGGAAGTGGAACAAGACGTTTTTATGCTGTTTGTCAAATCGTTTTGTCCCTGAGTAAATCCCTGACCTCTTCCCATTTATGTTTACCAGGAACAGATGATTTCTGCAGAAACTTTAACACCACGAGTTCATTCTCCTGTCAGCTATTTACATCATCCAGCAGCTATGAGGAACAGACAATCAGGAACTGCAGTGAGCTCAGATCAGTTTCCCGAAAACACAGACGCCATCAAAGCTCACGGACACGGCCGCGGGCAACAAACTGAAAACACCGCGCACACAAAGTACAACTTTAATGCAATACTTGGAGTATATTTACTGTAATACTGTATTTAGGAGCACAACTCTGAATAAAAACTCTTATTTTATCTCCGTTATCTCCTGTTTAAAGAATCCTGAAAGACAAAGTAAAAGGTGAGTCAGTCCAGCAGCCCGAGGCGCATCTTCGTGTCTCTGTGCACAATCATAACATGAGACGAAGCGCACATCCCAAACCTGCTCTGGGAAATATTATCATACATTTCATCCGGTAAATACACTGTAAAACCCCCCCGTGGGACGCCTGTACAGAGGGAATCCCCCCCACTGTGAAACATGATCGACTTCATGTCCCGAACACCCAGGCTTCTCTGATCATGTGTCACCGCACAGAAATATTATGATTACAGCTTTCACTCCAATAACAGCCACCGCTGATTTATGCCAGAGCTAGCTGCCTGCCTGCGCGCGCGCGCACACACATGCACGCACACGCGCGCACACACACTCATTTTATCCACTTTAACACACTCTGTCTGCTTCGTAGAGCCTTCAGCCCCACCAACCTGGCATTCCTGACTATGACACCGAGCCAGTCCGTGCCAGTTTAACCAGTTTGCTTCCCGTTTGTGCGCACGCACACGCGCGCGCACACACACACACACACACACACACACACACACACACACACACAAACAGCTGCGGACTAAAACGATCATTTAATCTCAAATATAAACCCCACCGCGGGCAGGTGAGAGACCCGCGCGGCACACAGGTGAGCCTCGCTCTGTAGTTTCGAAGAAAATTAAGTAAATAAGCAGCACGGACCGAGGCTAGCATGCTATGCTAACGCAGCCAGTTGCGGGACTTACCACAGAAGAAGAGGAGGAGGAGGAGGCCGTGAAGAAGAGCGAGGTCGTGGCGGGGGGCGGCGGACATCGCGCCGCTGACAGGACCCACGGACCGAGAAACGTCCACACCGACAGACTCACCGACTCACGGATCGGACTGACTCGGCACGTAACTCTCTCTCTGTAATTCACAGAGTTCTGTTCCGGCGTGGTTTTCAAAATAAAAGAATGGGCGGGGCCTCAATCAACGTCCGGTCTGAGACGCGTCTGCGCCGTTGTTGTTGTCTTGGTCTGGGACTGTGTCACTGTGGCATCACTGAGAGTTAAAAACTGTCTAAATTCTTTAATCTGTAATAAAATGATCAGTGTTGCTGCTTTACCAGGTGTAAAAATTAAGTTTAACATCCAGGCATCCATGAAAACAGGATTTATTACATAACATGAAGTTAGTAGGAAGTTAGCTCGCTAGTTTCCACCTAAACATGATATAGCATGTTCTGACTGAGAGATTTGTGAAAAAATTAAAACGTACAGCTCTGCTGTCACTTCCAACATAAATGAAGACAGAAAACTAAACAGAAGTGACGTTTGTAGGGTTACTGAAGTTGGGCTAGTTGCTATATAATGATGTGCTACGTCAGCGGTTCCCAAACTTTTTTGCTAGCCACCCCCCTCCCCGACCCCCCTTTGTTTTACAAGAAAAATGTTCGCGCCCCCCACCCCCGCGCGTGCACATGCACTAACACATCCTCCAACCACACACACATATTTTGCTCCATTGTGGTTTATTTCACACCTCAAACCTTTAGTAAACAATTAAGCAAATACAAGTAATCTGCAATAAATTACAGGTAGTAATAAAATAAACTACTAACTCTTTTACGCTACGTCCGCACCTACACGGGTATTTTTGAACACGCAGCTGTTTCGTCCACGTAGACGGCGTTTCCAATCACCGAAAACAGATTTTTTTAAACTCCTTTTTTGCGTTTAGGTGTGGTTCATCACGCAACATCAAAGGTATGTGCCTTTTTCACGTCACGCTGTGCGCCACGTTATTGCTTACATGAGATGAATTGCAGAATGGCAGATAGAGACAAAATACTGTTAATCTGACTGTCTGCAGGTTTTACACACAGTTGCTGTCCCTCCATTTACAAAGGCAGAGGCATCACGGTGTCATTATTTTACTGTAGTTGTTTTTTTTCCTGTGTAATAATATTCAACATTGCATCAATACATTTTTCAAAAAACGCCTCTCTGTGCAAAATGTGTTCAAAAACATAAACAGCTGTGGGATCCTGTTTGTCTGTGATTTGAACCAAGGTGCTGTGAAGCCATGGCGGAGGATTTAACCCAGCAACTTTGGAAGGACATCGGAGATTGCCAGTGTTTCTCACTGCAGTTGGACGAATCTACGGACGTGAGTGACACAGCCCAGGTGTGCATTTTCATTCGTATGGTGTTTACTGATATCACTGCAAAAGAAGAGCTATTAACAGTCCTGCCCATGAAAGAACAGACGCGAGGAGAGGACATATATCAGTCGTTCAAAAACTTTATCGAGAAAACCCAGCTCCCAGTGTACAAATTGGTGTCTATTACCACAGATGGAGCACCCGCAATGGTTGGCCGCTTGAATGGATTTATTGCCAAGTGCAGGCAGGACGAGGCTTTCCCGGACTTCCTAAATTACCATTGCATAATCCACCAACAAGCGTTATGCGCTAAAATGCTCAACATGAAGGAGATCATGAATGTTGCAACGAAGATCGCCTGTTCTATTCGCGCCAGATCTCTTCAAAGACGGTTATTTCGTGCACATCTGGAGAAGGCTGACTGCGACCACTCTGAGTTGTTGCTACACACTGACGTGAGGTGGCTTAGTCGAGGGAAATTCCTGCAAAGATTTCGAGAGCTCTGTCCGGAGATTAAGGAGTTTTTCCGTGTAGCTGGACAAGCAGAATACATGGACGACCTGGCTCAGGGGGTTGGGAATCGCATCTGTAACCGGAAGGTCGCCGGTTCGATCCCTGGGCTCTCTGTCCTGGTCGTTGTGTCCTTGGGCAAGACACTTTACCCTACTTGCCTACTGGTGTTGGCCAGAGGGGCCGATGGCGCGATATGGCACCCTCGCTTCTGTCAGTCTGCCCCAGGGCAGCTGTGGCTACAACTGTAGCTGCCTCCACCCGTGTGTGAATGTGAGAGTGAATGAATAGTGGCATTGTAAAGCGCTTTGGGTGCCTTGAAAAGCGCTATATAAATCCAATCCATTATTATTATTACATGCAACTTAATGACGGTCAGTGGCTGTTAGACTTGGCATTTTTAACCGATCTGACAAACATGTTGAATGACCTTAATCTACAGCTGCAAGGAAAAGACAAAACAGTGATCAACATGATCAGCTCAGTTAATGCTTTCAAACGAAAGATGCAACATCTCTCTTTAAAGCTGCAGCGCCATGATTTGATAAACTTTCAAAACCTGGCGTCAGAGCTGGAGATGCAAGGGATGGCCTGTTTGCAACTTGACAGTGCACGCTACACAGATTGACAATTGTCTGTCAGAGTTTGACAAACGCTTTCAAGACTTTTCTTTGCTCGAGCCAGTCGCTACCTTCATGTGCTATCCTTTTCGGGAAGATGCTGAGGTCGATTCACTCGCATCAAAAATTGCAAAACTATTTCACCTGAACTCTTCTGGAGTGGAAGATGAGATTTTGACACTACAAGCCGACATTGAGCTGAAGTCCAGAGATCATGGACAGTTCTGGAACTTACTCACAGAAGTAAAGTACCCCAACATGAGGAAATGTGCTGCCTCTTTGACTGCATTATTCGGCTCCACTTATTTATGTGAGTCATAATTTTCCCACATGAAGATCATTAAGTCCAAGTACCGTTCCACCATGACTGATGAACATTTGGAAGTATGTTTGAGGCTGGCCGTCAGCAGCTACTGTCCGGACTATGCATCCCTGGCTGATTCAATTCAGTGCAAGTCATCAGAGTAAACTCAGGTAATGACAAAAAATTTACATTGTTAATTGTGTTGTGAAATATTGGATATTGCGGTTATGCATGTATATACATTGTAGATATAAAGAATCCTCAATATATTTATAAATAAGTATATGTTTTGGATTTTTGTAGTGGGTAGATCATTTTGACTTGGTCATTTTATAAGTAGCTCACATGCGGAAAAAGTGTGAGCACCCCTGCTGTAAACGGACCAAACTTCAGTCAGGAGAACAACTGAGATAATCCATCCACAATACGAGGTTAGTCATTAATATACTGCTGCATGGGCTGTAGCTACATCGTAAGGGTTTAAAAACTGAGCTTTAAAATGAACAGTGGTGGTAAAAACCGAGAGAGGCCGACAGTGATCACTGACTGTTTTTAGGGGCTTGTTCAGTTTAAATAGAACAAGATACAAAACATGTTTAAAAACATGAGTACGTTATGACTTAACAACTGCATCTGTGCTTCTGACCTTTGACCTGCACTCTTAAAAAACACAAACTTTTAGATCTGTTGTCTAAAGAATTCAGAACTGAAAAGCAGCACATGCGCAGTTGGATTTAATATTTACCTGTCATAAAGGTGCACCGTTTGATGCGTCACAATAAGTTATCTGTGATTTCCATGCTGGACTAAAGGATTTCGTGGTCGGTCAGTCTGAGAGTAGTGCTTCAGAAATATGGAGCTTTATAAATGTGTCCTTCTTTTCTTACAAACCGCTGCTGCAGGATTTATGTAAATATTCCCACAAAATTAAACAGAGGACTAAAGAATTTCAGTGTCTTGTGCTATCAACAGGAAGCGTTTGAATTCATTATAATCAAATGAAGACAGATATCAGGTTTCATGATCCAGACTCATAGTTTAGATTGTGAAATAAATCTAAGTCCACATTTCTGCAGGCTGGTTACAGACCGAGGGTCTGATATAGAAACCCTTCAGCTAAATACGGAGAACCTTCCAGAACTGTGTCTGTGAAGGTTCTGGATTATAAATGGCAGACAGTTGGTGTCATAAGCCACCGCCTCTGTTCTCCGACCCTCTTTGAACAGAGGCACCGGTTTTCACACCTCGGCTCATGTGATTAGGTAGAGGAGCAACGGGGGTCCATGACCCTCTGGGGGGACACTTAGGGCTTAAATCTGGGACTCTCCACCATTTGACCTTAGAACTGAAGAAGCTTCTTGGATGAGAGGTGAAACGTCTTCAAGCAACAAGTCCAGACACATTTCTTTCCAAGTTGCTTAGCCTTCCAGAACTGTGTGTGCACTACGGCTGCCACAACCGATTATTTTGATAGTCGACTAATCAGATCATCATCCATTGGACGTAAGACATACAGCTTATTGCACCAGCAGCATCTGCTCTTATATAACTATCATTAGCTTACAGCTTTAAGTGTTTAAGGTCTGTGCTAACTAAAAATAAAGACAAGATGATAGTTTATTAAATTTTAATGAAATTTGCAGATTGTTTCGGTGAAGTTTAATAAACTCCTTGCTATCTAAAATATAACAGGACACCGGAGTAAATTCTCGAGCATCTCACACTTCTGATAATCAGCTGTCTGCTTGACGTTTACTCAGCTGTGTAAAAACTATAACTTTAATCTCAGCCAAACCGATTTACTCAGGAACAAATAAAATACTGAAAAAGCCAAACAATAACATTTTTAAGTTATCCAAGTGACTCATATATCATGTTTAACCTGAGTAGTGAAAGACGGCGGTGGGTTTGAAAACGATTTGCTGGGAGTCCGGTGTTCTCACGGCTCTAGTGAGCCTAGCCCCCGGCTAGCTATCGAGCTAGTGGGTAACAGACGTCTCCGAAAACGTCGGAGCGCTTTTGAAAATATGCGGTGTCTTGATAAACTGAGCAGATATTTGAGGTTTACACAGCTACATCACCGCCTGAAAATATGTTAAACGTTTATTTTGTGACCCAGAAAGAATGATAAGAATAATATTAAAACTAACTAGCTGCCGCCATTGTTGGAAACTAAGCAGGGCCGCAATGGGCCGCGCTATGAATTCTGGGACAAAGCTACTTCTTCTTCTTCTTTGGTGTTTAACGGCAGCTGGCATCTTTGTACATGCAGTGTTGCCATCTTCTGTTTCAGTCCGTTATTACACTCTTAAATCCTGCTACTTATTCCTGCGTCTTTTGGGATCTTACAAAGCTTCAAACGACACGTCGACGATTAAATCAGTCGTCGACGATTTTGATAGTCGACTAATCGTGACTAGTCGAGGCAGCCCTAGTATGCACGCTGTCCTCAACAGCCATACTGAAACTGTCACAGTTCCAACGTCAGTAGGAAACACAGCCAGATAAACTTTTCAGGACAAACGAGACACAAAAGGAATTTTACTGGAAAGCAAAGATTGTTTCAGGACCTACAAGTTTAAAAGATTAAACCAGCAGCTCCAGGGAAGGTGACACAGATGCCTGTGAGAAGAACACCACTAAACCACTTCATACTGGGAGCTGAGGGATCAGGAGCTCATACCCAGGAAAATATGATTTTAACCCCATCCTGCAACAACACAAGTAACAGTGAAGAAAAGAAAACTTTGCATTTTCATCTCATGTTCCAATTACAATTTAGATGTGACAAAATAGGTTTTAAGATCAGGTGTAGAGGTCAGTTTGTTTTATAAATGATTTAGATCATTTCATTACAGATCATGAAACTAAAATAGACTTTGTTTAAGAGAGTGAAGAAGAAACACCCAGTGCATCATGGGAATCCCCGGCAGCCTACGTCTATTGCAGCATAACTAAGGGAGGATTCAGGGTCACCTGGTCCAGCCCTAACTATATGCTTTAGCACAAAGGAAAGTTTGAAGCCTGATCTTGAAAGTAGAGATAGTGTCTGTCTCCCGGATCCAAACTGGAAGCTGGTTCCACAGAAGAGGGGCCTGAAAACTGAAGGCTCTGCCTCCATCTTAAAGGAACGAGAGAACAACTCTTTTACTCAGTGTGATTGTTTTTAATGTCGCTCTTAAGGATCTGTTATTGTATATTTTTCAGATGTTTGTATGAAATATTGTATATGTTTTAAATGTTATGTGTTTATGTGGTACGTGTATATTTGACGTGATGCCAGGTGTTGTAAAGACTCACCTTTCAGCACACTCACTTCATCACATGCACCTTGTTTCTTTTCCTCACCTTTGATTGGGTGTGGTGTTTGCCCTTGATTGCACTCACCTACAGCTCACTCTTCGCTCACACATGGGGCAGCAGCTGAGGTGAGTTTCTGTTGGAGTCTCCTGAGTTCATGTGTTATTTTGAGTTATTGAGTGACTTAAATCACACTTTATTTCCTTTCAGCGTTAGCACTCCATGTGTGTCTTTGCTTACTGATTCTGAGAATAAAAGGAGAACCCTATAAAGGATTGATGACTGCTTATTCTCATTCTAATCAGATGAGCCCGTGATGGCAACGACTTAAAACTCTGAGCCTTTCTTCCTTCATAACACCAGGACTCTGTTGGAAATGAGATTTTTTTTTACCTGGATAAATAAACGACTAAAAAAAACTTCCTGTGCTGCTGAAGTTCTGCATTTCTGTGTTTTCAGCGAGGATGTGGTTAAAAGTGTTTGTTTTTTTGTCAGTAGCCTGTAAAAAAACATGTATGTGATGTGACAGCTGACCTTTAGTCTGAGAGCCGGACCAAAAGAACAGCCCGGCAGAACAAAACATCACCGAGATGCACAAAATAAATAAAGGAGGGTTCAAATGATTCATAAATGCAGCTGAAGTGTGCGTCCACGCAGTGACTGATGGGAAAACAAGTTCAACTGGAGCGCCTCCTGCTGGCCTCAACAGCCCGTGTACAGGTAGCACTGGGGCCTCAGGGTGGCGCTACAGGGCTTTGAAATGAGGCCTGGCTGAGGAGTCGTCTTTGTATTCGAGCCATATGAACAGCTGAGCCCCCTCCTCATTACATATTATAACACCTGAGTCCCCAACCCCTGGGCCTCGGACCGGTACCGGGCCGCGAGAGTTGAGGCTCAGGTGTGAAATGTATGGTTTTCGGCGTTTTTAATCGGTTTTCAGCGTTATTTTGTTATCGTTTTTATCGTTTACTCAGTTTTCCTGGGTCTTTTCACGTGTGTTATGAATAAATCTTCTTTTTTTCGGTACCGGTACTAGTTTTATTTGGTTGTATTTATCCGCGACACCTTAAAGGCCGGTCCGTGAAAATATTGTCGGGCATAAACCGGTCCGTGGCGTAAAAAAGGTTGGAGACCGCTGTATTATATAATGCTTGATATTCTGCTGTGTCAGCTGTTGTTGGATGATCAGACTGTGGTTTGTTGTAGTTTCATGGGTTTCATGGAACTCTGCTGAGCGTAAAGATTAGATTAGATGAAAGTTTATTAATCCCTCAGGTGGGTGGAAATGTAGTTTCCAGCAGCACAGCACCGACAGAAGTTGCATGTTACAGATGCAATAAAGGGGAATGAGAGTAAGGATTTAAGCATAAATATATCATATATACATATAACACATATATAAATGCAGAATATATAATATGGATAAATGGGAATACCAGTGGATTCCACATTTGAGTGAGTCACAGTGAAAAGGCACTACAGCTCAGTTGTTCCCGCCCTGTATCCCCTCGCTTTCCCCTCCAGAGAGGAGTTCAACAGTTTGATGATGTGGGACAAAGGAGTTTTTTAACCACCAACTGGTCAAACATCTTCAGGAGCTTCCTGCAGATGTTAAAAGACCTCAGCCTCTGTTGGAGGTTGAAGACTCGTAGCGGCTCTCCAAGTTCAGCAGCACACGCCTTTAGCATCCTAGGACACACCACGCGAAAAATAAAAACTCATTCTGTTGAGTGAATACTATTAGTCAACATTTTAAACATGATTAGCAAGTAATGATACTAAGACTTATGTGTTTCTTTTGTTTTGTTTTACCATTTCAATCATGCTGCGGTCAGCGTCAGCATCTAACATGGAGCAAACAGCGCAGTAGTCCTCAGCGTTCCCTGAAACACATTCATAGTTAGGTTTTAATCAAACATTATTTATTGAATAACTAAAAAAATAACACTTCATGGAAAATTAGGCTCCTGAATTTTTTAGACTTTGAGAAGGGTCTTATCTGAAAGTGTTTGAAGAGCACTATTTAAATTGGAAGTGCGCACTCTAACGTGATAAGGACTTTACTGAACTTACCTCCATTTTCAAGTAGGGTGCACTGTTAAAAAAAAACGGTAATATTCCGGCAGCCGGGGCGCCAAAATACAACCGTAAAATAACAGAAAATAACTCCCGCATAAGAATACGGTTAGTGATGTTATGTTATTTTACCTTTGACATGTAAAATCAGTCTACTTATGTAAATTTAATGATATTTTAGAACGACAGTACAAAACTGTAAAATATACAATCAGAATACTTTACTCAGTGTGAACGCACTGTGTTTTCCCTCTAACAGCCTCCACATGTTCTCACTCTACTTTCCCCTCATGAATGAATTTATGCTGCACTACTTTGAATGTTCGGGGAAATCAAACGCATTTCACTCGCAGTACTCGAGCTGACTTACCTTTGTTTGAATGACGGCATATTGACAACGTGGAGTCTAATAATTGCCAAATCTTGTACCCGATCCTTGGTGGATGTGCGCCTCCAGAGATTTATAATGGCAAAATTGGTTTGCCGTGTACGCGCTGACTCCACAGACAAGGAACGAGAATAGATCAGGCTAAGCTAAGTCAATAGCGGTTCAGGGTTTCTACTCCACAGCTGTGTTTCATACGGGTCCACACTTCCAATGCAATCTTCCTCCATAACGTCCTTTTTCTTTTGAGCTGCTTTGAAGTATGGTTCATAGCAATCTTCCTTCCAACACAGTGTGTTTGTTTTGATTCGCGACCTGCTAAAACGGTGGCGTGCTCCCACAATGCATTGCGGCGTGACCTGGGCCAGCTTCACCTGGGCCAGCTTCACCTGTTCTTGCTCGTCTTCATCACTTCACTGCTGCAGAGTTCACAGCTCTAAAACCTCACAGTCAGAGGCCGATTCTCAGAGTCTTTAAAGTGCATCCCACCTCCTCCTGCTCCTCCTAGCCCCCATCCTGTGAGGTATCAGGTTGTTGCTTGCACCTCA